>NC_045553.1:45172419-45197866 GCF_009769535.1 Thamnophis elegans
CTTTGGCATTTAGTCATGCTGGCCACATGACCACAGAGACGTCTTCAGACAGCGCTGGCTCTTTGGCTTCAAAACTGAGATGAGCACCGCCCCCTAGAGTCGGGAACGACTAGCACATATGTGCCACATATGTGCAAGGGGAACCTTTATCTTTTTATCTTAGAAATCCCCAAGCTGGTTGCCAAGTTCCAAACCTCAAATCAGCCGTTAGTTAACAAGAATAGGAGATAAACAGGTGGCCAAATCTTCCAGTACTTTTCTGGATTTTGCAATATGCTTATTCCCGAGTGTTGCAATACATGTTTCTGGAAAAAAAATATGTTAAAATGTTTATGCTGGTGAAAATGTGGAGAGGTTGATTCATTTTGTGACAGGTAGTGAGGCCAGCTGGCGGCCAGGAAGATTATTGATAGAAAAGAATATTAGTAGCTTAGGGTTGAACCAAGGTGAGTATTTGGTGCCCTCTGAACTTGGCTGTTTTCTTGCAGACATTTCATGACCCAACTAGGTAACACCATCAGTGTTAGAAGGGACTGCTCTCTTTATATACTTGCAAATCACTTAAAAACCTCCAGTGTTGGAACATTCACAACTTCTGGAGGCAAGTTGTTCCACTGGTTAATTGTTCTCGCTGTCAGGAAATTTCTCCTTAGTTCTACGTTGCTTCTCTCCTTGATTAGTTTCCACCCATTGCTTCTTGTCCTACCCTCAGATGCTTTGGAGAACAGCTTGACTCCCTCTTCTTTGTGGCAACCCCTGAGATATTGGATCAGTGGTATCCTGTCTCCCCTAATCCTTCTTTTCATCAAACTAGACATACCCAGTTCCTGCAACCATTCATATGTTTCAGCCTCCAGTCCCCTAATTATCCTTGTTGCTCTTCTCTGCACTCTTTCTAGAGTCTCCACATCTTTTCTACATCATGGCGACCAAAACTGAATGCAGTATTTATTGGGTTAGGGATTGGGAAGAATGCAAGACCCCCTTACCCAAGTCTGAAGGCACTTTACTCAGTAGTGCAGCTGGCAGTAAGTTCCCCCAAAAATATTGAAAACCCTTGGAGAAAACCTGGGATGAAATGAAAGAGTTATTTCTGCCTTTCCTCCTTCTTCAATGTCTCCTGGACAGAAGGCAAACTGTTCATTTCAGAGCGTGACTCATTCGGTCTTTCAGTTCTGAAGCCTTGATGAATTTTCCAAGTTCATTTTAACCCCAGGTAAAGAACCCAGAAGCTCAGAGGGTTTAATTAGCGCTATCATAATGTTTGGGCTGAAAGTCAGCTGAGAGCAATTTATAATTCACTGCAGTTATCGGGTATCAAGGTCGGCGATTGGCAATCGATATTATACTCAAACAAGACGGAACTGACCTAAATTTCCATGAACTCTTGCGGGGGTGTTTTGGTTCTTCTTTTGAGAAATGGTACGGGGGAAATTTTCCTGAGCGTCATAAGAATATTGTCTAAACCTTTGTTGGTAAGTATGGGTTTTATAAATTTCATAGCTGTGCGTATCGTCTTTGTTGAGCCAACTGGGCTTGTGGCTCCATTTGCTACCCTGTTTCCCTGAAAATAAGACCTCCCTGGATAATAAACCCAATTGGGCTTTTGAGCTCATGTGCTAAAATAAGCCCTCCCCCAAAATAAGCCCTCCCTGGAAATATTTAAATGCATGCACAGCCCATCCTCGGCATTTCCTCTGGTTGCTTGCTGTGCAAACGACATTAAGTGAGGTGATGCCGGAGAGAGGGGAAGGGAGGAGGGAACATGCTCCATGCACCCCATATGCCCTTACCTAATGGTCGCTCCCTCAACCCTAGCCACTGCGCCCCTTCTGTCATGCTAATGGCCACCGCAAAAAGAGGGGCAGGCCCAGCAACCCACAACACAGTAGCAGCCATGAGGTAGCAATAGCAATAGCAGTAGCAGTTAGACTTATATACCGCTTCATAGGGCTTTCAGCCCTCTCTAAGCGGTTTACAAAGTCAGCATATCGCCCCCAACAACAATCCGGGTCCTCATTTCACCCACCTCGGAAGGATGGAAGGCTGAGTCAACCTTGAGCCAGTGAGATTAGAACCGCTGAACTGCAGATAACAGTCAGCTGAAGTGGCCTGCAATACTGCACCCTAACCACTGCGCCACCTCGGTGCAGGAGGCGGCAAGCGTGACCACGCTCGCCTCCTCCTGCACCTCGAAAATAATAAGACCTCCCCGAAAATAAGACCAAATGCTTATTTGGGGAGTCAAAAAAGAAAATAAGACCCTGTCTTATTTTCGGGGAAACAGAACTAGTTGGTTTTCGGAATTGTTGCTTAAGTGTTGACTTTGCTGTTTCTCAGTCTGTGTTGGGAAGAGGGGTGGGTGGGTAAGTGGGGGTATTTGACCAGCTGCTGGCTGGCTGTAGGTTTTCAGGTGAAACGATAAGACTGGACGGGTGGTGGAGAGAAATTGAATTCCATTGCAAAAGGGAATGCTTCTAGAATCCCCGACCTCCGATTCTTCCAACGCGCCCTAAAACGTTGGCTTTTCCAGCAAGCCAGCCTGGCCTGAACAAAACAAAATGAATTATTGATTATTGTTCATTTTAATCGAATTTCTTTTAAAAACGTTATTGTTAATCTTAATTGGGTTCGTTTTTTGCATACCCTATTTAATTTTTTAAAAACTTTTGTAATATGTGTTTTTTTTAAATGTTGTACGCCGCCCTGAGTCCTTGGGAGAAGGGCGGCATATAAATCCAATAAACCAAACCAAACCCTTAAATAAGACCCATGCAGTACATGAATAAGGATTCCTATCGAAATCCATCCGGCGTGCATTTATTTGGCCACGCCGTGCTGGTTTTGGCAACGTCCTGGAATGTCATCTGGGCCAAAATATCATGAGGAAGTCAACTATTTTGGAAGTCGCTGCTTCTCTTTGGAAAATGTGACTCAAACGCAGGTCTGCCTTCCAGACTGGCTTGAATAGTGACCTCTGTCTTCTGAGGACCAAGAATGCTTTCAAAAACCACTGGGAGACGTCTCTTCTTGGGTTTTTCAGCTTAGTCTGTCTTTGAAGTGAGGCTGATGCATCGAGAATCCTTCCCTCTGTTTCATTCCTCAGCTATGCGCAGAATGCTCTACAGGTGCTGCTGGCTCCAGCATTTCCCCCCTTCCATCTACTTCTGCCTTTAATCTCACTTTAAAGGCGTGACCTCAGGAGACCAAATGAGCCAGGTTCACCATGGCAAGGACAAAGATTTGATTCATACTCTGTGGGCATGAATGTCCTGGAATTGCAAGGGAAAAGAGCAATGGAGATTGCAACAAAGATGGGCAGATTGCATGTTCTTCCTCTCGCTGGCCTTCGGAGTCTGCCCAGTCCGTCTGCGTCCCTTGGGGTGCACATCTGCGTTGGTGTGAATGTGGTGTTCAGTGGTCATCGATGTGAATGGAGATTGCTTTAGGCTACGCTGTCCTAAGCCGGGGAAAAGAAATAAGAGCTAAAGGAATCAGAGATGGTGTTAAACTGTGTCGTTATCCATCTGAAATTCATTCATTCATTCGGTGGCGTAGTGGTTAGAGTGCAGTACTGCAGGCAACTTCTGGTGATCACCGGCTGCCTGCAGTTTGGCAGATCGAATCTCACCAGGCTCAAGGTTGACTCAGCCTTCCATCCTTCTGTGGTCAGTAAAATGAGGACCCAGGTTGTTGGGGGCAAAGATGCTGACTCTATAAACCACTTAGAAAAGGCTTGAAAGCACTATGAAGCGATACACAAGTCTATTGCTATTCCTTCCTTCCTTCCTTCCTTCCTTCCTTCCTTCCTTCCTTCATTCCTTCATTCATTCATTCATTCATTCATTCATTCATTCATTCAGGTTTATATGGCTGCCCAGTAACTCTCTGTGACTCTGGGCATCTTGCAAAGATAAAAACCCAATATAAATCAATGAAAAAACAATACCGCCTCCCAGTGGTGGGTTTCAAAAATTGTTCGAACCTACTCTATGGGTGTGGCCTCCTTTGTGGGAGTGGCTTTCTGCCCATGTGACCGGATATGAAGATGCCGACGACACTTGTCAGAACCACCTTAAATTACCTCACCCACAGCACTGGCATTCATAAGAATATGATGCAAACTTGTTTTTTAAAAGGCATCTTTGGTTTGCGTTAAAACAACTTCAACACACGCAATGTTCTGATTGCACCACAAATGCAGTAGTCATCCTTACCTTTCACAGAGGCACTGAGTTTTATAAATAGGGGTATGATAGTGTAGAATAATCATATCCAAGGACCAGTGGTGGGTTTCAAAAAATTTTGGAGCCTCTTCTGTAGGTGTGGCCTGCTTTCCGGGTCCACTGGTGGAACCTCTTCTAACCGGTTCGGTAGATTTGACGAACCGGTTCTACCGAATAGGTGCGAACTGGTAGGAACCCACCTCTGCCCCCTCCCAATGACAACAATCAAATGAGCTCTTTGATGGGCTCCATCCTACCCGGGGGACCCCAGACCCATTGGCAAAACCAGATCTTCAGGATCTTTTGAAAGAGTGTCAAAGTGGGAGCCAATCTTATCTCCACAGGGATGATGTTCCACAGGGAGGGAGCCACCATGGAGAAGGCCCATCTTCCTGGTCTCACCAGATGGGTGTCCTTAGAAGACAGGACCCATAACTTCCCCTGCCTCCCCAGTCTGTTGGGTTGAGTGTTCTGACCTATGATTCCCCAACAGCACGAAGTCGAGTCCTTTTCCCGATAAACCTCTTCTATTTAATTTGCAGTGAATTCCTCTCCAGCAAAGTCTTTCCTCTCCCACAGTCTTTCAAGATAGTTCACAATTGCTGACCTTTATCAGGCTTGGAGAGTGGCCGGGCCGATATCTTTCAGACGCCCGCAAGAATGCAGGAATGAACTAATTGTCTCCTGCAAACTCCACTCCCCTTTCGCTCCTCTTTTATTCTCTATGGGAGGGGCCATTCACTGTCCCCCTGGGGCCTTACTCTCAAGTCAACCCTTGTTCCTCAGCTGTTCCCTTCGTCTGGCAACTCTGCACATGCGCAAACTGGGAACAGACCCCAGCTGTTCTTCTGCCTCACTGATGTCTGACTCCGAAGGCAGCTGATAACTGACATATGGCTCTGGCCCCCTCTCTGTCTCCGACACAGAGCCCTCATCAGAGCCTTCCCCAGACTCCAGGACTGGCCCATGTCCCTCCCCAACCTTCTCACTGTCTGAATCTGCTGCCAGCTGTCCTGGCTGCTGGTGGGCCACAATATTGGGTAGATGTGATCAGGAAAAGATGGTCCTTCAAATAACCTAGTCCCAAGCCATGCGGGGCTTTGAAGATGAACATCAACATCTTCAATTGGACCCAGAAGCCAATCATTCACACAAGCATACATACCTATCCTCATCTGATGGGGAAAAGCTTGGTTTATATTGTCCTTAGATGTCTTTCCCACATTTGAATTCCACTGTTGGGATAGGATAAGCGCCCAGTTCTACTTTTATCTTTAAAAAAAATGTGGATTGGCTTTTCTCCCCACAAAAATTCCACCAGAAGCTGTTGACGTTTTCCACGCTGACTTGAAGCCACTTAAGACCACTTGGAGAAATACAGTTGATTCCAAAATGGTAAAACACAAAAGAACGTTGATAAACCTTCAACATTTTAATGCCATAATTACATCCCCCTCCCAGTTTTTTTTAAAAAAAGGCTGTCACTAAGATTTATGTCCACCTACTCCTGGATTTGTACTGATCCGGTTTGAGCTGAAGTTATTTTACGTAAGGTTGTTGGCTCGAATGGCATTGCCTTGGAACTATTTTATAAATAAATTGTCTATGTAGGCAGACACCCAAACATAAACATATACCAAGTCTTTGCTTATGACAAAACTGGCTAAATTAAATATTACTGTCACCCTTACAGTGTGTTCAGGAATAACGGCTGTGGTGCTGAAGATCACACTTTTTTTTTTTAAACTATCCATGATTTGTGCGGGCAGTCAATTCTTTGACATCCCAGAACCTCTTAGGAAGACAATTCCCTACCCCTGAAAATAAGGACAGAAGGAGAGTTTGGACTTGAATTTTTCCATCTCTAGAAATTTTTGCTTTCCAAAGATCTGGAAAAGATTAACAACCGTTCCTCTTTTGCAGCACGCACTTTCTGCTACAAACAGATGGGTTATTTTCAAACCCGAAAAGCATTTCCTCCTTTGGTTCCTTTTGTGAAATAACAATCCCGGCCTCCAAATTGCCCTCCCTTTCCCAACTTTCTAAGAGTGTTTTCCATTCTCTTCCAGGCTGCTTCCTTTACCCAGTAATTTTAGAGAAACCTCTATAGTTGTTCTTTAGATCTTTTAGCATTCTTTAAAAAAAAAAACTTTGCTTATTCTTCTTGCTAGATAAAACATCTGGAGCTTCACTGGTCAAGGCCTATATTATTATCCAATCCTCTTTAAGCCAACGATGGAGCTTCAGAGCATCATTAAAAAGGCCAAATGTTTCCATAAATGCCTTTAATACCTTTCATGAAGGAAGGGACTAGTGTCTTTAAATCTTCCCTACATGTTGGGGTTTGATGTGGCTCCTGATTAGAATTTGGTTATATAGGATAGGATAGGATAGGATAGAATAGAATAGAATAGAATAGAATAGAATAACAGAGTTGGAAGAGATCTTGGAGGTCTTCTAGTCCAAACCCCTGCTTAGGCAGGAAACCCTATACCACTTCAGACAAATGGATATCCAACATCTTCTTAAAAACTTCCAGTGTTGAAACATTCAGAACTTCTGGAGGCAAGTTGTTCCACTGATTAATTGTTCTCACTGTCAGGAATTTTCTCCGTAGTTCTAAGTTGCTTCTCTCCTTGATTAGTTTCCACCCATGGCTTCTTGTCCTGCCCTCAGGTGCCTTGGAGAATAGTTTGACTCCCTCTTCTTTGGGGCAGCCCCTGAGATATTGGAAGACTGCTATCCTGTCTCCCCTAGTCCTTCTTTCTATTAAACTAGACATACCCAGTTCCTGCAACTGTTCTTCATATGTTTTAGCCTCCAGTCCTCTAATCCTCTTTGTTGCTCTTCTCTGCACTCTTTCTAGAGTCTCCGCATCTTTTTTACATTGTGGCGACCAAAACTAGATGCCGTATTCCAAGTGTGGCTTTACCAAGGCCTTATAAAGTGGTATCAACAATCATGTGATCTTGATTCTATCCCTCTGTTGATGCAGCCTAGAACTGTATCGACTCAAATGCAGGTAAGGAGGTCAGGCGGATGGGTGGGCCCTCCGGAGCACCGTACCGGAACAACTTTCAAGCCTGCCCTTAAAAACTTGGCTATTTGTTTTATGTATTTATTTATTTGCAAGAACTCAATTTTTAAAGTAGACACGGTCAAGCTGTTGTGACAGGGATCCTTTGAGGGGCCCTCTTGACATTTTCTGTAAATATTCCATATTTTCCTGGAACTGTCAAGCGATGCCTGCCAAATGGCCTTGGTATGTTTGTGACGTGCTTGGCCAACTTGGATGCGATCGTGAAGCCTTGGTGGGTTGATGCAATCTCTATTTGCAACCTCATTCGCACATACTAGGGGAGACATGATAGCAGTCTTCCAATAGCTCAGGGGCTGCCACAAAGAAGAGGCAGTCAAGCTATTCTCTAAAGCACCTGAGGGTAGAACAAGAAGCAATGGGTGGAAACTAATCAAGGAGAGAAGCAACCTAGAACTGAGGAGAAATTTCCTGACAGTGAGAACAATTAATGAGTGGAACAGAAGTTGCCTCCAGAAGTTGTAAATGCTCCAACATTGGAAGTCTTTAAGAAGATGCCGGATAGCCATTTGTATGAAATGTTATAGAGTTTCCAGCCTAAGCAGGGGGTTGGACTAGAAGACCTCTGAGGTCCCTTCCAACTCTGTTATTCTATTCTAATTGGTAGAAAATGCCTGGCTTTATTTAAATGATCTTGGGGGGATGTTTAACAATCCTTCCTTTTTCTCCCCTCCATTCCTCCCTCTCCTTCCCCTTCTCTTTCTCCTTCTCCTTTCTCTTCCACTTCTTCTTCCCTTCCCCATTTCCAATTTCTGGTGGCAAAGTGGTTAGAGTGCCACATTGCAGGCAAACTCTGCCCACAGCCAGGAGTTCGATCCTGAGTGGCTCAAGGTTGACTCAGCCTTCCCCCCTTCCTAAGTTCAGTAAAATGAGGACCCAGATCATTGGGGGCAAGAGGCTGACTCTGTCAACTGCTTAGAGAGGGCTGTAAGGCACTGTAAAGTGGTATATAAGTTTAAGGGCTATTGCTACTCACTCACTCACTCACTCACTCACTCACTCACTCACTCACTCCCTTCCTTCCTTCCTTCCTTCCTTCCTTCCTTCCTTCCTTCCTTCCTAGTGGTTAGAATGCAGTATTGCAGGCTAATTTTGCCAACTGCCAGCAGTTCGACCCTGACTCAGCCTTCCATCCTTCTGAGGGTGGTATAATAAGGACCCAGATTGTTGGGGGCAAGAGGCTGACTCTGTAAACTGCTTAGAGAGGGCTGTAAAGTGGTATATAAGTCTAAGGTCTATTGCTATTTTCCTGCAACCGTCATAAATAGGAGTCAGTTGCCAAGTATCTGAATTGTGATCAGGTAACCATGGGGACGTTGCAACAGTCGTCAATGAAAAATGGTCATAGGTCACTTTTTCACTGCCATTGTAACCTGCAACGGTCACTAAATGAATTGTTGTAAGTCGAGAACTACCTGTGCTATGTTGGGGTGGCTGCAGGGGTGGGTGGCTGCCGGTATTACTGTCCGTTCGACGTGCAAAAAATTTTTTTTTGTGGTGCACGTGCGCATTTTCACCTAAAAAGTCTGCGCATGCACACAACATGAGAAAAGGGGGGGGGGATAGATTTGTGCAATGAAGATGGTTCTGCGCATGTGCTGAACCGAAAATCAAGATGGCGCCACCGAAGAGAGAATTGGTTCGGGGGTGTGGCAGGCCCAATTACTACCAGGGCCGGATTTTCCTATAGGCTAACTCGGCTTCAGCTTAGGGCCTCAAGATCATGAGGGGCCTACATTCAAATTGTTAGCAAGATTAAAATTACACTATTCTAAAAACAGTGAACACTAAAACACTGAACCGAAAATAAGGAGAAATTCTACGCATATGACTAATAAACAAACATAAAAATGTATTGGTTAAGATCGTTCCAGCGCCGCGGCAGTTGGGGAGCCCGCCCACGTTCCCGGCACCGGCGGTCGGGCGAGAGGCGCGGCCGCTCCCAGTAGCCGCCCCGTCGATGCGGAGCCCACGAGCGGCCAGGCAGGTGAGGGCGAGGGGGCCGAGCCGGGCAGCTGAGCGCAGAAGGGGAGGCGGCTGGCCTCGCTGCCTTTGCCGCAGAGCAGAGCCGCCCTCCGTCAGGAGGCCAGCTATATATATTGATATATATTGATATATCACAGTAATGATGTATTTTATTGTCTCTCATGTAATTTACAAACTTAAAAATGGGAGGTGAAAGGGCCCCATAAGTGGAATAGCTTACGGCCTCTTTTCATCTAAATCCGGCCCTGGTTACTACCTATTCAACCGAACCAGTCCAAAGCAGTAGGAACCCACCTCTGGGTAGCTGTCTTGACATATTTATGGCCGTCTCTGAGATTTTTCAAATGTGTGTTGTCTGTATTGTGTGCTTGTGTGATGGACTGCAGCACCACAACTGTATGGGTGTTTGTCTGTCCCATTGGGATTCAGGGGTGGGTTCCTGCCAGTTCTAACCTCTTCTATAGAAGAGGTTCCACAAATCTATCATGCTGTTTAGAACCAGTTCCAGCTCCCTCCCCTCGCCTGTCCGCACTATGCTTGCCCCCCCGCCGGTCACTGATTGGCTGGCTCACCAATCGCCCCGCCCGCCTCTAAGAGTCCTATCTAGACCTTAAAGTCTTAAAGCTGTCAAGTTTGAGCACCCCTGGAGTTTTTTTTTTCTAAAGGGTTAGGGGTGTGAGGGTCTTGTAACTTGACAGCTTTAAGACTTGCGTGCTTCAAATGCCAGAGTTTCTGAGCCAACATTTTGCTTGCTAAGCGAGAGTGTTGCTAAGTGAGTTTCACCACATTTTATAAGTTGGCCATGCCCACCCAGTCACATGATTGCCAAGCCACTCCCACTCAGTCACATGGCTGGCAAGCCACTCCCACCCAGTCACATGGCTGGCAAGCCACTCCCACAAAGCAGGCCACACCTACAGAAGAGGTTCTAAAACATTTTGAAACCCACCACTGTTGGGATCCATGGGTCATACTCTTCAACACAAGTATTTGGATATTGCAGTTTCTAAGACTTTCCTAATCATTTTGTGCGCCGGAAGGAAGATGATCAATATTCAAAACCAGGAGGAGAAATCACTGGATCTGATTGGAGTTAAGCAGTAGACCTGTCCTGTTGAATGTCCCTCTCCCTCAACCTGTGGAGCAGAACCAATTTCCTAATCAGCAGGTGCAGGAGAAATAAAATTGTCCTCTCCGAAGGTGCTAAGAGATTAAACAGGTTATAATTGAGGCTTTTCAGAGAGTCAAGTTTTAAGTGAGGTCACAAACCCCTCTAGGTGTTTAATTAATAGGTAGCCGATAAGGAGATGGAATATTTAAAAGTAGGGAATGCAGAAAGCTACTGTGAAATTGTCAGTTGTGAAAAAAGGAAGGAGGGAGGGAGGGAAGGAAGGAGTGATGAAGGGAAGGGAAGGAGGGGAGAAGAAAGGAAGGAGAGAGGGGGAGGGAGGGAATAGAGGAGAGAAGGAGTAGGAAGGAGGAAGGAAGGAAAGAAGGAAGGAAGGATGATGGAAGGGAAGGAGAGAAGAAGAAAGGAAGGAGGGAAGGGTAGAGAGGGAATGGGGAGGGAGGGAGGAAGGGAGGAAGGAAAGAAGGAAGGAAGGAGTGATGATGGAAGGGAAGGAGGGAAGAAGAAAGGAAGGAGGAAAGGGTAGAGAGGGAATGGGGGAGGGAGGGAGGAAGGAAGGAAGAAAAGAAAGAAGGAAAGAAGAAAGGAAGGAGTGATGATAGAAGGAGGAGGGAGGGGGAGGGAAGGAAGGAAGGATTCAGGGTTCCAAGTAGAAAATGTGGCAGGCCTGAAGTCCCAAAGTCAAAGATGGCTCCCAGGTCTGACAGAAAGAAGGGAGGGAGAAAGGAGTGATGATGGAAGAGGAAGAAGAGAGGGGGAGGGAGGGAGGAAGGAATGATGATGGAAGGGAAGTGGGGGAAGAAGAAAGGGAGGAGGGAGAGGGGAGGGAGGGAGGAGTGATGAAAGGGAAGGAGGTTGCACCAAAGAAAACAAATTAGATTTTACGTTATCCTTGTATGTTTCATTTTGGTTTTGCCTGAATTGATCAATCCTTGTTACAAAACTCATTTCCCCCGAATGTTGCAATTCACAGTTGTTTTACTTGAACATCCGGGTGTGATCCAGTCTGGATTATAACATCAGCATAATTCAGAACTATGGACAGGTACCAGGTGCTGACAGCCTTCCTCCTTCCTTGTTACTACGATGGCATCCTTGGGCTGGTGGGGGGGGAAATCCCTTAGAGGTCATCTCCTCGTTCCTCCTTCCAGCATTTCATCTCCTTTCTTTTCCACTTGTGCATTGCTGCTTTGATTTATCTGCTACCAAAGGAAAACGAAAGAAAGACACGGTGGAAGAGGAGGAAGAGAGACTCAAATAACGATTCTTTCACGCTGCTCTCTGCTGCAGTTAGATAATGAACAGCTGGAATGATAGCCAGTGGAGACATTAAGAGTCAAATGTTCATTGATCTCAGCCAGATGATAAAGAAAACCTCAGCGTGATCAGGTGGTACGGATGGAGAGGCTTCTTGTTGAGAAGAGATTCAACAGGGGTCGCACCCAATGGGATAATGCAAAGGGTTTGCAGCAGAAGTGGTATTCGGCCGGTTCTGACCGGTTCTAGAGAACCGGTAGCAGAAATTTTGAGTACTTCAGAGAACCGGCAAATACCACCACTGGCTGGCCCCGCCCCCAATCTATTCTCTGCCTCCCAAGTCCCAGCTGATTGGCTGGGTCTTCTTTTGTTGCCCTGCACAGGAGAACAGAGCTGGAAAGTAGGTTGGTGGGATGGGGGGAGGGGAAATGGGGATTTCGCAACATCCTTCCTCTGCCACGCCCACCAAGCCACACCCACAGAACCGGCAGTAAAAAGTTTTGAACCCCACCGCGGGTTTGTGGGTTTCGCTTCCTATATTGACCAGAAAAAAAATATCTCCCTTATCTGCCCTACCATGGATCCATAGTTTGGTTGATCTTTTCAATCTGTGCAGAGATGGATTGGTGCTATACAAAACAAGAAAAGCTATATGTCTGTGGCAGGGGTGTCAAGCTTGTGGCATCACACGGTCATCACGTGACGTATCATGACTTTCCCCCCCCCCTTCGCTAAAACGCTAAAGCGGGCATGGCCAGCATGTGACCCATCTGGCCTGGTGGCCACAATTTTGACATCTGTGGTCTATGGAGATTCTCACTCATCTAGTTTAATGAGAAGGAGGAGAGACACGATAGCAGTCTTCCAATATCTCATGAACTGCCACAAAGAAGAGGGAGTCAAGCTATTCTCCAAAGAACCCGAAGGCAGGACAAGAAGCAACAGGTGGAAACTCATCAAGGAGAGAAGCAACTTAGGACTAAGGAGAAACATAAGACAGTGAGAACAATTAATCAGTGGAACAGAAGTTGCCTCCAAAAGTTGTGGATGCTCCAACATTGGGAGTTTTCAAGAAGATGTTGGACAACCATTTGTCTGAAGTGGTGTAGGGTTTCCTACATTTTGCCTCTCATCCAGAACTGAAGAAGCTTCTTGGATGAGAAGTGAACCATCTTCAGGGAAAAACAGAGGAAGTTCAGTTTCCTCTCGGAAAAAGCAGCTTTAGGACGCACACAAAAAAGCTATTCCTTTGCATTTCGCAGCATATTTATTATTTATTCATTCAACAATTTTAATGCACCACCTGACTCGCCCACTGGTGACTCTGGACAGGTTACAACATTTTATCAGTTGATCTTGATTTCTGAGCTGTTCTTTTCTTCGGGCAGCTCTGCGCATGCGCACACTGGGAACAGGCTCCAGCTGTTCCTCTGCCTCACTGATGTCTGACTCTGAAGGCAGCTGATAACTGTCAGACGGCTCTAGCCCCCTCTCTGCCTCTGATACAGACCCCTCATCAGAGCCTTCCCCAGACTCCAGGACTGGCCGGTGTTCCTCCCCAACCTCCTCACTGTCCGACTCTGGTGCCAGCTCTGCTGGCCACTGGCGGGCCACAACAGTATCTCTCCTAGCTAAAATTAAGTGAACATATGCTAGCAACAGGGACTTCTTCATTGTAGCACCTTCTGTCAAGAATATTCTGCTTTAGAGAATATATTTCTAACAATGAGGGCGAACATGGCTCTGCCATCTTATAGAGCCAAGGTAGCGCAGTGGTAAAATGCAGCACTGCAGGCTACTTCAGCTGACTGCAGTTCTGCAGTTCAGCTGTTCAAATCTCACCGGCTCAGGGTTGACTCAGCCTTCCATCCTTCCGAGGTGGGTAAAATGAGGACCCGGATTGTTGTTGGGGGCAATATGCTGACTCTGTAAAGCGCTTAGAGAGGGCTGAAAGCCCTATGAAGCGGTATATAAGTCTAACTGCTATTGCTATTGCTATCTTGTAGCAATGACTTGATAAATCTTAATCAGGCTATTATATATTAAACAATTGCTTGTTATTCCCCGCACCGACACTGGATTTAACCTTGTTGATAAAAACTTTCTAGCACGTTTGATTTTGTATGAAGGGATGATACTAATGTGCTCTTTTATTAAAAAAAAAAAGTAGAGTTTATTTTAATAGGAGCTTGGTCCTAAATGGGGAGGGGGAGTACTATGGGCCATGATTTTATGACTCACTCAGTCGCCTTTCCAAATTGCTTGCAAACTGCCCCAAGAATGCCTTTATGAGCTGGAAGGAAGATCAGACTTTTAAAATAAATCAATATTATATTTCCTGCTCTCTGAATCACTTCCTAGATTCGGACTGATCTTTGGCAAGGAGGCTGAACAAATAATCATAGCCAATTTAGCGAAACAGTAAAACAACTGTCACATCTGAAATATTCACCCCGGAAAGTCTACTCCAGTATGACTTCAAATGGGTTATGTGGTCACATTGATAGCATAGCTCCATTAACCGCAGTCTCTGGCTGGGATTAACATGCCGTTTTGCCATCACTTTTTCTTTTTACTCCTTTCTACTGGTAGTAATATTACTAATGCACTAAGGAGGCCTTAAAAGGGACGCGGTGGCTCAGTGGCTAAGACGCTGAGCTTGTCGACCAGAAAGGTTGGCAGTTCGGCGGTTCGAATCCCTAGCACCGTGTAACGGAGTAAGCACCCGTGACTTGTCCCAGCTTCTGCCAACCTAGCAGTTCGAAAGCATGTAAAAATGCAAGTAGAAAAATAGGAACCACCTTTGGTGGGAAGGGAACAGCGTTCTGTGAGCTTTCGACATTTAGTCATGCTGGCTACATGACCACAGAGATATCTTCGGACAGCGCTGGCTCTTCGGTTTTGAAACGGAGATGAGTACCGCCCCCTAGAGTCAGGAACGATTAGCACATATGTGCGAGGGGAACCTTTACCTTTAAGGAAGCTTTACCAAAAATATTAAAAGGGAAGCTTGGTTCAACAATGGTATTTATCCCAACACACGAGATGGTTATTCCCTAGTTTTATTTCCAGTAAAAAAATATGATGGGTTTTTTTTTTTAATGGTACAAGTGTTTTCTGAGTAAAATTTTCCTTTAAAAAAGAGAAAAAAACTCATAGCAGTTTAGGGTAGCTATGGCAGGGAAAACATCCTTACGACGTTAACAAATAATATCTTGAAATATTGTTATCCAGCATAGCAGATTTTGCTGCATCCAAGGAGGAAGAAAGTATCTTACACACCTGGCTGCTACCTTACAACAGAAAATGTCTCTCTGAAAATCGGTGTGCATTCAAAGAACGCACATTAAATGAATAAATGCCAACTGAAGAAAGTTTGCAATACAATATAATGATGCTAAGTTTGGGGAAGTGACATTTAGAATTGCAGAAAGGAAAAAAAAACTCTTCTTAGGACACCAATAATGGCCTCAGGGGCTGTTTTTAAAATTAACGATTCACCGAAAAACCACTGCCACTTAACAGAGCTTGAATACTGGCAAAAGTCGAAAGAATTAGATTTCTAAGGGTCTATATGGCTCTCCAAACTTGAGTTGGCTTTTCTCCAGTTATAAAGACTTGAAGTTTGGATGATTCGAGAATTAGGTCAGTGTGACCGTATTCTCACAGTTTTGCAAACAAGGAAGAGTATTTGAAGTCCTGATTACTTTTTTTTTTTTTAAAAAGGAAAGATGTGAGGATGGGACTTCGGCTCGATTAATGAACGTGTATTTGGAAAAGTGACCGTGTTTCAAGGATCAATTTATGAATGGCCTACACACAGACCTTTGGCTGTAATGGGGGACAGCAGACCACAATCTGTTGGGTCAGCAAGCAGATCTGGGCCTGTTGAGGCGCCGTGTGGCTTTTTCCTCTGCGGTTTTGCAATTCCTGGGCTGGAAATTGCATTGGAGACCATGCGGTGTGTGGCCAGAAAACGAAGGGTGGGAGATACCAATAGAAGAGGACATATGTTGAGAAGAGAATATTGATTGAACTGTGGGGGTCCTTGGTGCTCTCTGAGCTGGGTCATGTTCTTGCAGGCGTTTTGTGACCCAGTGATGGAAGATCATCAGTGCTTGAAGGGAGCAGGATTTGTGGAGAGGAAGAGGAGGAGGAAGAGAAAGGAGGGAGAGAAGGAGAAGGAGGAGAAAGAGGAGGAAGAGGAGGAAGAGAAAGGAGGAGGACGATTGTGGGGTCCTTGGTGCTCTCTGAGCTTGGTCAAGTTCTTGAAGGCGTTTTGTGACCCAGTGATGGAAGATCATCAGTGCTTGAAAGGAGCGGGATTTGTGGAGAGGAAGAGGAGGAGGAAGAGAAAGGAGGGAGAGAAGGAGAAGGAGGAGAAAGAGGAGGAAGAGGAGGAAGAGAAAGGAGGAGGACGATTGTGGGGTCCTTGGTGCTCTCTGAGCTTGGTCAAGTTCTTGCAGGCGTTTTGTGACCCAGTGATGGAAGATCATCAGTGCTTGAAAGGAGTAGGATTTGTGGAGAGGAGGAGAAAGAGAAAGGAGGAGGAGAAAGAGGAGGAGGTGGAAGAGAAAGGAGGAGGAGTTGGAAGAAGAGAAAGGAGGAGGAGGAGGAGGAGGAGGAGGAGGACAATTGTGGGTAATTGCTGCTCTCTGAGTTTGGTCATTGCAGACATTTCGTGACCCAGTGATGGAAGATCATCAGTGCCTGAAGGGAGTGGCATTTGTGGAGAGGAGGAAGAGGGGGAGGAGGAGGAGGAGGAGGATAACTGTGGGATCCTTGGTATTTTCTGAATTTGGATATTTCCTTGCAGACATTTCATTATCAAACTAGGGAACATGATCAGAGGATGTTCCTAAATTTGGTGATGAAATGCCTGCCGGTAATAAATGTTCAGAGAGCACCAAGGATCCCCCTGTGGCGCCTATCCAGACAGGCGCATACTCTGGCTAATCAGGGGGGGTTTCTGGCTTCTGTTACTGCTGGTTCCCTCAGGGACGCGCTTTGCGCCCATGCGCAGTAGTAAAAAACATTGCTTCTGCGCATGCGCAGGAACAAAAACCAAGATGGCACCGCCTATAGAACCAGTTTGGGGGCGTGGCCGGCTGAGTTACTACCTACTCATCCGAACCGGTCCGAACCCGTAGGAACCCCCCTCTGTTGCTAATGCAGAAGCCACCTTGCTGTGGCTCAATCTCTTCTCATTCTTCGCCAACCTACAGACACCGCGTCAGTCGGGCTGTTTTGCTGCAGCTGCTTCTTTAAATGCTTGCAAACTCCTGCCTTGTGCCACCACAAGGCACCTCCTGCTTTCCGTTGCCCTTTTGCACAACTCCCTTCGGCTCTTCCCAGTCTCCCTCTTTGACAATGGCTCTCGACTTTGCATTATGTCTGCAGCATGCGGCGTGTTAGCTTAGTTGCTAACGCTTTCGGTGGGCTGTGTGTGTGCTTTTCCCCCCCGCCGTCTAGCACCGAAGGATTCCTTCCTCTTGAAGGCCAAGGTCTCCCCACCCTTTGTCTCCAGCCCCAGTGCTGGGAAGGCATCGATTCTATTTCATTCAGCCTTTTTTTTTTCCTGGCGGCAGTGCAGCTTTCTGGTACCACTGGGGAAAAAAAATGTGTCCTTGAGGGTACATAGCTCCGTTGTCAGTGTTGTGTTTTGCGTTTCCGAGATGATAGGGACCACCTAGGCCGTTTGCGAAGGCCACCAAAGAAACAGTACATCTAAGAACCTACCAAGCTACTCACTGTCGAGGTTATGCGGTCAAGGGGGAGGAAAGCACTCCAGGTGTGCGATAGGACCTTCTGGTTGGTCCTAGGCTTTGTCCAATCTTGGCATCGTTGATGCTATATATTACAGATGCCACGTGGCTTGCCTAGAGAGATTTTATTTATTTTATTCATTAGTTTGTTAAACATGTACAACACAGCAGGTATAAGTATGAACATGGGCATGAACACAGGAAACGAGTACAAATAAATGGGGACAGTAGGACAGGGACGGAAGGCACACTAGTGCACTTATGCGCGCCCCCTTTACGGACCTCTTAGGAATGGGGTGAGGTCCATGAGAGACAGTTTAAGGTGGAAGCTATGGGAGTTTGAGGGTGTAACAACAGAGTCAGGTAGAGCATTCTAAGCATTGACCACTCTCAGGGGTGGGTTTCTCGCCCCGTTCCAACCGGTTCGGTTGGAACGGAGCCGGCGGTGTCCTTGTGCACGCGCGCAGTGCACGCATGCGTACTAGTGTCTGCGTGACGCTCCAGCTGCTCCTGGAGGATTGCACAGGCGCTGTATGCGTCCTGCGCATGCGTAGAAGCGCAGAACTCGTCAAAACCGGGTAAGGACCGTGGGCGGGCGGGCACACCCTTCGCCATTCCCGGAAGTTAGTTACTTCCGGGTTCGCCGACCAACCGGTTCGCAGGGACCGCCACGAACCGGTTGAAACCCACCCCTGACCACTCTGTTGCTGAAGTCGTATTTTCTGCAATCGAGTTTGGAACGATTTACCTTGAGTTTGTATCTATTGTTTGCCCATGTGTTATTGAGGTTGAAGCTGAAGTGGTTCTTGTAAGCCTAGAAAGTTGCTGGAGCCTGGGGAGGGCAAAAAATGGGTCCATTGCGCAGGGGGAGGAGGGGGTCACATGCGCATGCACGGGGGAGTCACGTGCATAGAATTATGGATGTGGTACACCCGAGCACGACACCCCCCCCTTGCGGTCCCTCTGCTTTTGGCACGCGATGGCCAAAAGGTTAGCCATCCCTGTCATAGCCCATTGAAGGTTTATTTACTTATTAATCTCATTTGTATCCTGCCTGACTCTCTCATGGCCCCGGGGCAGTTCTCAAATAAAAGCACACTGAACAATAACAATAAACTAACACAATTATAACCTTAAACCCTCCCATAAAGTGTCAAATGGTTAAGAGTCATTTGAATGGAGTAAAGGTTGTTTTATGCTTTGGCTTTGATCCTTGTTCTCGTCTCTGTTCCTGGGAAGTCCCTGCTATCCCAGCTTTGCTGCGCCCTTAAAATAACCATCCTGCAGAACAGAGGATACCTGCCTACGTCTCTCCGACATCGACGGAGGAGCAACAGGAGTGAAACAACTGGGCTGGGAGAGACTAGCAAGCTTTCACTGTGTTTCGTGGGTGAAATCGCCAGCAGATAGTTGGTGCACCAGTCAAGTGTCCCTTTTCTGTGTGTGAAAACTCAAAGGACTTCTCTGGTGACCACCAAAAGCCAACTGCCATCAACAGTAAGCTACCTTCTTCCGTATGGAGATGCTACAAGGTAAGTGCATTTAATTTCTAGTTGTTTTCCAGTCTTCCTTGGGTATCTTGGGCTACAAAGAACTCCAAAGTTCCCAGGTTCCCCCCCCAACTAGAGGTTTGTATTCAGCAGGTTCTGACCAGTTCTGGAGAACCGGTATCGGAAATTTTGAGTGGTTTGAAGAACCGGTAAATGTCACCTCTGGCTGGCCCCGCCCCCATCTATTCTCTGCCTCCCGAGTCCCAGCTGATCGGGAGGGAATGGGGATTTTGCAGTAACCTTCCCCTGGAGTAGGGAGAAATGGAGGTTTTACATTATCCTTCCCTTGCCATGCCCACCAAGCCACGCCCACAGAACCAGTAGTAAAAAAAATTGAATCCCACCCCTGGTTCACATCCTGGCCTACAATCAGTTTTCATCACTGTTACTGAGGTGGCCATATCTGGTTCGAATGTCGGAGGTATTTAGGAGGACTCATCATTCTAAAGCAGTGGGGTGTTTTTTCAAAATTGGTCACTTGTAACAGTGTGGATTTCAATTCCCAGAATTCCCCAGCCAACTGGCTGGAGGAGTCTGGGAGTTGAAGTCCACATATCTTAAAACATGTTGGTTGGGGAGGGAATGGGGATTTTTACAGTATCCTTCCCCTGCCACATCCACCAGGCCACGCCCACCAAGCCACGCCTACAGAACCAGTAGTAAAAAAAATTGAATCCCACCACTGCCTACAAAGAACTCCAAAGTTTCTGAGTTCCTCCCAACTCTTTTGGGAGAACAACTGTGTTCCTAAAACGTGGCCAACGCAAACATGGAATAATTAGAGATGTTCATTGCCAGCCACTATCCCCTTGTAGTGCTAAATAATTGGGTACTATTATTTAGTACCCTTGGGTACTAAATAATTACCCACCTGGTGTGGTTATCAAGTTCACTAATTACCCACAGAAATGGGGATCAGGTGTTAACTGCCTGAGACGTATCCTCCAAAGAGCTGGTAAGGCTGAATAGAGAGGTGGTTTTAAGCCAAACTTGGGAAAATATGTCCGATATGTATCGGTTTTATCATTCTAGGGCAGGATTTCCTTAATTTTTGCCACTTGAAGGCATGTGGACTTCAACTCCCAGAATTCCCCAACCAGCAGAGCACCTCTTCATTCTGGGAGTTGAAGTCCACAAGTCTTAAAAGTTGCCAGGGTTGGGACGCCCTCGATGTGATACAGATGCGTTCAGCCATTGCCTTCTTCCAATATATTTCCAGCCCTGGCTTTCCTGGGGGTCTCGCATGCAAACACTAGGCTGGTCCTCCTTAGCTTTTGAAGACCAACCAAAGTCAGGGAGATGCTGCCACCTAGCTGGTCCATCTGAGCTAACTAGGCTCGAAGAAACCGAAGATGTCTAGATGGGGAGGAGATAACCATTTGTGGTGGTTGCTAGCCAAGGAATCTGGAGTAATTGACCTAGCCTAACCTGATGGCATTCAAACAGAGAGGCAGAGGCTACCAGCTAAGCCCATGTGCTCACATCTTAACGTAGCTAGGACAGTTTTGATATACCCACAGGAGACCAGGAGATTCCAAGCCATCGCTTGCCATAGGTTTGAATCAGGGTGAAATCCAGCAGGTTCTGACAGGTTCTGGAGAACCGGTAGCGAAAATTTTGAGTAGTTCAGAGAAGCGGCAAATGCCACCTCTGGCTGGCCCCAGAGTGGGGTGGGAATGGAGATGTTGCAGTATCCTTCCCCTGGAGTGGGGAAGGAATGGGGATTTTGCAGTATCCTTCCCCTGGAGTGGGGAGGGAGTGGAGATTTTGCAGTATCCTTCCCCTGGAGTGGGGAAGGAATGGGGATTTTGCAGTATCCTTCCCCTGGAGTGGGGTGGGAATGGAGATTTTGCAGTATCCTTCCCCTGGAGTGGGGAAGGAATGGGGATTTTGCAGTATCCTTCCCCTGGAGTGGGGAGGGAATGGAGATTTTGCAGTATCCTTCCCCTGGAGTGGGGAGGGAATGGGGATTTTGCAGCATCCTTCCCCTGGAGTGGCGAGGGAATGGAGATTTTGCAGCATCCTTCCCCTGCTGCACCCACCAAGCCACACCACACTCACCAGGCCACGCCCACAGAACCGCTAGTAAAAAAATTGAATTTCACCACTGGTTTGAATAATCACTCATTCTTGTGTCCAAGGGACACGCCCTAATGACTCAAACTTCACATTTTCTGCAGCATCTCTGGCTTGATTCAGTCCTCCTCATCCTGACCTCAGCCCAGGGACGTTTAGTTGTATGGAAGGATGTGTACAGGGGAAACTCACTACT
This sequence comes from Thamnophis elegans, assembly GCF_009769535.1. Classification (NCBI taxonomy): domain Eukaryota; kingdom Metazoa; phylum Chordata; class Lepidosauria; order Squamata; family Natricidae; genus Thamnophis; species Thamnophis elegans. The sequence continues at coordinate 45,193,702 of NC_045553.1, forward strand.
ATATCCCTCATCAAAGGCTACCTCTCTTGGTAATGCTTGTCCTATTTTATCATTGTGCAACTTCCCTACAAGCTCATCCTGTTGTAGACCATGGTTGATAACCTCGAGCCATCATCAAAAACCAGACTTTGAGGGGTCCTGTAGATGGGCTTTCCCTATACTTCAGGGGTATCCTAAAGGTAAAGGTTCCCTGGCACATATGTGCTAGTCGTTCCCAACTCTAGGGGGCAGTGTTCATCTCCGTTTCTAAGCCGAAGATACAGCACTGTCTGAAAATGTCTCCGTGGTCATGTGGCACGGAACACTGCCACCTTCCCACCAAAGGTGGTTCCTATTTTTTCTACTTGCATTTTTTACGTGCTTTTGAACTGCTAGGTTGGCAGAAGCTGGGGCAAGTCACGGGAGCTCACTCAGTTACACGGTGCTAGGGATTCGAACTGCCGAACTGCCGACCTTTTGATCGACAAGCATTCGCTGGCTGGGGAATTCTGGGAGTTGAAGTCCGGACATCTTCAAGTGGCCAAGGTTGAGAAACACTGTCTTAGGAGACCTGTGGTATCCTAAGTTCTACCTTAACTTCTCTCCTCATCCTCTTGTTTCTATAGCAATAACTTATTAGGTTTGCTATGACTATTAACTCCACCTGGAAAACAGGTGTGGAATAAGGCACTTTATATACCCCCAGCTCGACAAATGCGGGATGTACCTCTTGAGGTTTACCAAGGAGAATGTTGTCGTCTAATTACTGTGCATGTGCAACACATAACACACAAATGCGCGCACACACACACACACACACACACACACAGAGGCTATATACAGGTGTTAGTTTCTCAAAATCTTTACTGCTTTGATGGGATGATCAGCGAAGAATCAATGGGGATGGGCCAGATGTATGTGTGGGTAACGAGGAATCTGTTTGCAAAATCAGCAAATTGATCACAGTTTTGTTTATTTATACGCGTCTTTATTTATTTGATACAGCACACTTTTTTTCAAACCGTCCATCTCCCTCCAAGGCGGCGTTGAAATAAAACATCCAAACATAAAACAGCCTGCAAAAATTGAAATGCTTAAATCAAAAAAATGGGGGTGGGGGGAAGGATACAAATGTTTAAGGCGGGGAGAATCATCAAAAACTATTAAAAATTCAGAATTCTTTGGATGTTTTTTTTAAAAAAATCCCCACTCTTCACCTTCCCATCTGACTTGTGGGGTTTCTTTAAAAGTCAAGTCACATTCCGGATAGATGAATTTACTCAGGGTTGCAAATCTAGTGGGTACCAGGCACAAGGAAGGGAGATGGAGAGAATGAGGGAAGGGCAAGGGGTGTGTGTGTGTGTGTGTGTGTGTGTGTGTGTGAACATTGTTGCTCGTTCTGCAGCTTCTCAGGGCGCAATCCAGGAGGGTGGGTGGGGGAAGAGATGGGTGAGGTCAGTGGAGCCGAAAGGGAAGGGAAGCAAGGGAAAAAAATGTATTCAATAACAACTGGTCTCTTTCCAACTTTCAGCTGGCAAAACGCCACATCCATTGACTGAAATTCCCCTCCCTTTTTTTAACGATATGGTTTTTTTTTTGGAAAAGGAAGCAGAAGTTGGAATATTTGGTATGTGCCAAAGCAGAGAGGGTGTAGGTCCTGGATGATGATGATGATGATGATGGTGATGGTGATGATTACTATGGATGGGTGGTCACACAGTCAAACCAGATGTTCAGGCTGGATTTGGTGCTTTTATCCCACCTATGGTGTCCTTTCCTAAAAGAACCTGGGTTGGGCAAATGTCACATAAGGCATAAGGGTTTGCCCTCCAGATGTTGAGGCTGCCTTTGGCATCTTGATCCACCTCCCCCAGTCCTTCCCAACCACCGGGGCTAGACAGATGTGTATTATATGAAGGGGGGTTGTCACCCAGTCAGCCAGATGTTTAGAAAAGATTTGGCATTTCTGCCCACCTCTCAAGCCCGTGCCAAAGATTTTGGGGGGGGGCAGGCAGATGTTATTTTTCTGGCGTTAAAGGCAGCGTCGCAAGGATGCAAGCCGTTTCAAGTCTATATAATCATAATTAGCGTCATTACACAGACATCTGGGAAAGTCTGCTCCTCGTTGTCGCGGCGTTACTCCCCGTCGGACCAGCAGTAGAAGCGCAATCTTGGCTTCACCCACAGCCGCCGGCTCCACTGAGTAGATCCTCCTCATCCTCCTCCTCCCCCCCCGTTTAGAAAGCCGAGTAAAAGCTCTTCCAAGTATCCTCCGCGGTTCCGCTACCGACAGGAAGATGTAGCTGCAACCTGCTCGGCGAGGCAGCCAGAGGGAAGGGAAGGGAAGGGAAGGCGCAGCCCAGCGTTCGCCAGAGGAAGTCGGGAGGTCGGACGCGGCGGGAGATGTGAGAGAACGCGGGGCGAGTTGGAGATGGGGAAGGGTAGGGTTGGGTTGGGGGGGGGGGAGTGGGCGTGCGTGTGAACCGTCGCAGGGAGGGAGCCCAGAGCTGGGAGCGCGTGTTTCGCGGGCTGCTTTGGCAGGAGAGGGGGTGGGGGAGGGCGCGCGCGTGCGGGGGGGGGGGACAGGGAGCGCGCAAGAGCCACTCAAGTGGGTGAAAGGGTGTGGGCGGGCAGGAAGAGTGCCCGCGTTTGGTCGTCGGGACGCGGACACGGAAGGCTTGCTCGCGCTGCCTGTTTATGTGCCCGGGGAGGTGGATTGGGTAGAGGGGGAGAGTGGTGGAAGTGGGGGGAAAGAGAGAGAGACAGACAGACAGACAGACACACACACACACACACAGACCGACAGAGAGAGAGAGAGAGAGAGAGAGAGAGAGAGAGAGAGAGAGAGAGAGAGAGAGAGAGAGAGAGAGAGAGAGAGAGAGAGAAGGAGGAAATGGACGGAAGAGAAAGAAAGGGGGCGGTGTAAGTCTGCGGCATTCCCAGCTGGCCGCTGCTGAGCCCAGTTCCTCGCGCGCTGCCCGGGTGGGTTGCATTTACAGGACACGCGCGCGGGGGCGCGCGCTCACAATTCACCCCCCCCTCCCCAAATGCATTAGAGACCTATTATATCCGATACACGCGCCTCCGGGGCGTGTGGAGGGGGGACACCGACACCCGCACACAGACAGCCCCGCTTCTATATTCTCCAGCCCAGGCCCGACTAAGTCTCTTCTTTCAGCCCCGCCGCCCGCTTTCTCCCGCCGCCCTTCCCTCCTTTCTCAAAAAAAAGCGAAAGCGCGGAGAGGTGTGGAAGGGAGGGGGGGGGCGAGGAACTGAAGGAGCTGGAGAAGAGGACGGGAGGTGGGGGGAGAGAGAGAAGATAGGCGAGTCTTGTAAATTAACGGTGCCGGTGTGTGGCTGGTCCAGGAAGAAAGAAGACGGTGGGCTGGGGGGGGGGGGAAGCGGGAGGGGGGCTTGGGGGGGAGGAAACCGGCGAAGAAAAGAATGGGAAAGCTAAGCGGGGAGAAATAAGCCTGGCGGTGCGGGGGGGGGGGAAGGAGGGAAGAGGGACGGAGGAGGGGGGGGGCGTCTCAGGGGGGCGACCTGCGAAAAGGTGAGCTAGAAAGGGGGCGTTTTCCCCACCCAGCCGCCCGCTTCTTCTTCTTCTCCTCCTCCTCCTCCTCCTTTTTTCCCTCCTTCCCTCCAGTCTTTCATCCCCGCCTTTGAAGTGGTTTTAGAACGTTCGGGAGTTTATGTTTATTTAGAACGTTGGCAGGAAAAGTGAGAGCGCGGGGGGAGGGGAAGCGGGAGGGGGCGACTGTAAAGTTTTGCCCGCCGAGAGAGCCTCGCGCTTGCTGCTAAACGAAACCGGGTGTAGGGGGACTGGTCTGGGTGGGGGGGTGAAAAAGAGAGGTGGGCAGACATTTCTGGGGTCGGGGAAGCCTTCGCAACACCCACCCTCTCCCCTCCAGCTACCAAGTTCATCGCCTTGTGAATTTTCACCTCCTCCTTTGGTGAATAATTAACGGGATGGCTCCCAGCTATTTTTAATTTTATTTATTTTTTGGTGGGGGGGAGAGAAGGAAGGAAGAAGCGGGGGGAATACAAAGGGAGAGAAGGAAGGAAGGAAGGAAGAAGGGGGAGAATAGAAGGAAAGGAAAAGAAAGAAGGAAGAAGAGGGGGAATGGAAGGAGAGAGAAAGAAGGAAGGAATGAAGAAGAGAGGGAATAGGAGAGACAAAGAAGGA